>NC_069502.1:827900482-827939865 GCF_027579735.1 Bombina bombina
CGCCGGGGGGAGAGAGAGAAAGACAGAGGTGAGAGAGAGAGAGAGACAGACAGAGGGGAGATAGATAGATAGAGACACAGATGTGAGAGATAGAGAGACAGATGTGAGAGATAGAGAGACAGAAGGGAGAGATAGAGAGACAGAAGGGAGAGATAGAGAGACAGACAGAGGGGAGAGAGAGAGAGAGAGATGGGAGAGAGACAGAGGGGGATGGAGAAAGGGAGAGACAGAAGGGAGAGAGAGAGAGAGAGAGAGAGGGGGAGAGAGAGAGAGGGGGAGAGAGAGACAGAGGGGGAGAGAGACAGAGGGGAGAGAGAGGGGAGAGAGAGACAGAGGGGAGGGAGAGACAGAGGGGAGGGAGAGAGAGACAGAGGGGAGAGAGAGAGACAGAGGGGAGAGAGAGAGAGAAAGAGGGGAGAGAGAGACAGAGGGGAGGGAGAGACAGAGGGGAGGGAGAGACAGAGGGGAGAGAGAGACAGAGGGGAGAGCGAGACAGAGGGGAGGGAGAGACAGAGGGGAGAGAGAGGGAGAGACAGAGGGGCGAGAGAGACAGAGGGGCGAGAGAGACAGAGGGGCGAGAGAGACAGAGGGGCGAGAGAGACAGAGGGGCGAGAGAGACAGAGGGGAGAGAGAGACAGAGGGGCGCGAGAGAGACAGAGGGGCGAGAGAGAGAGAGACAGAGGGGAGAGAGAGACAGAGTGGAGAGAGAGACAGAGAGGGGAGAGAGAAAGACAATGGTGAGAGAGAGACACAGAGGGGCGAGAGAGAGACAGAGGGGAGAGAGAGAGACAGAGGGGCGAGAGAGAGAGACAGAGGGGAGAGAGAGACAGAGTGGAGAGAGAGACAGAGTGGAGAGAGAGAGAGAGAGACTGAGGGGAGAGAGAAAGACAAAGGTGAGAGAGAGACAGATGGGGGAGAGAGAGACAGATGGGGAGAGAGAGACAGATAGGGGAGAGAGAGACAGATAGGGGAGAGAGAGACAGATGGGGGAGAGAGAGACAGATGGGGATAGAGAGACACAGAGGGGAGAGAGAGATAGACAGAGGGGAGAGAGAGAGACAGAGGGGAGAGAGAGAGACAGAGGGGAGAAGGAGAGAGACAGAGTGGAGAGAGAGAGACAGGGGGAGAGAGAGAGACAGGGGGGAGAGAGAGAGAAAGAGAGACACAGAGGGGGGAGAGAGAGAAGAGAGAAAGACAGAAGGGAGAGGGAGAGAGAGACAGAGGGGAGAGAGAGAGAGAAGATAGAGAGAGACAGAGGGGGGAGAGAGAGACAGAGCGGAGAGAGAGAGACAGAGCGGAGAGAGAGAGACAGAGGGGAGAGAGAGAGACAGAGGGGGGAGACAGAGGGGGGAGAGAGAGAGAGAAGAGACAGAGGGGAGAGAGAGAAAGAGACACACAGATGGGAGAGAGAGAGACAGAGGGGGGAGAAAGGGAGAGACAGAGGGGGAGGGAGAGAGAGAAAGACAGAGGTGAGAGAGAGGAGAGAGAGAAGAGAGAGACAGAGGGGAGAGAGAGACAGAGGGGGACAGAGAGAGAAAGAGAGACACAGAGGGGAGAGAGACAGACAGAGGGGAGAGATATAAAGAGAGACAGAGGGGGAGGGAGAAAGGGAGAGACAGAGGGGGAGGAAGAGAGAGAGAGAAAGACAGAGGTGTGTGAGAGAGAGAGAGAAAGAGGGGAGAGAAAGAGACAGAGGGGAGAGAGAGAGAGAGAGACAGAGGGGGGGGGAGAGAGAGACACAGAGGGGAGAGAGAGAGAGAGAAGAGAGAGAGACAGAGACAGAGAGGAGAGAGAGAGACAGAGGTGAGAGAGAGAAAGAGACACAAAGAGGGGGAGAGAGAGAAAGAGACACACAGAGGGGAGAGAGACAGACAGAAACAGATAGAGGGGGAAGAGAGACAGAGGGGAGATAAAGAAGAGAGAGAGACAGAAGGGAGAGACAGAGGAGGAGAGAGAGAGACAGGCAGAGGGGAGGGAGAGAGAGACAGAGGGGGAGGGAGAAAGGGAGAGACAGAGGGGGCGGGAGAAAGAGAGAAAGACAGAGGTGAGAGAGAGAGACAGAGGAGAGAGAGAGAGAGAGGAGAGAGATGGAGAGACAGAGGGGAGAGAAAGAGACACAGGGGAGAGAGAGAGACAGAGTGGAGAGAGAGAGACACAGAGGGGAGAGAGAGAGAGAATAGAGAGACAGAGTGGAGAGAGAGAGAAAGAGACACACAGAGGGGGAGAGAGAGAAAGAGACACACAGAGGGGAGAGAGAGAGACAGACAGAGGGGAGAGAGAGAGACAGAGGGGGAGGGAGAGAGACAGAAGGGGAGGGAGAAAGGGAGAGACAGAGGGGGACAGAGAGAGAGAGAGAGAAAGACAGAGGTGAGAGAGACAGAGGAGAGAGAGAGAGAGAGGGGGGGAGAAAGACAGAGAGGAGACAGACAGAGGGGAGAGAGAGAGAGAGAGGGGGGAGAAAGACAGAGAGGAGACAGACAGAGGGGAGAGAGAGAGAGAGAGAGACAGAGGGGAGAGAGAGAGAGACAGAGGAGAGACAGGCAGAGGAGAGAGAGAGAGGGGAGAGAAAGAGACAGAGGGGAGAGAGAGAGACAGAGTGGAGAGAGAGAGACACAGAGGGGAGAGAGAGAGAGAATAGAGAGACAGAGTGGAGAGAGAGAAGAGAGAGAGAGAAAGAGACACACAGAGGGGAGAGAGAGAGACAGAGGGGAGAGAGAGAGACAGAGGGGAGGGAGAAAGGGAGAGACAGAGGGGGACAGAGAGAGAGAGAAAGACAGAGGTGAGAGAGACAGAGGAGAGAGAGAGAGGGGGGAGAAAGACAGAGAGGAGACAGACAGAGGGGAGAGAGAGAGAGAGACAGAGGGGAGAGAGAGAGAGAGAGGGGAGAGAGAGAGAGACAGAGGAGAGACAGACAGGGGAGAGAGAGAGAGAGACAGATGAGAGAGAGAGAGACAGATGGGAGAGAGAGAGAGAGACAGAGGGGATGGAGAAAGGGAGAGACAGAGAGAGGGGGGGGAGAGAGAGAGAGCGAGAGAGAGGAGAGAGAGAGACAGAGGGGGAGGAATAAAGAGACAGAGGGAGAGGGATAGAGAGACAGAGGGGGAGATAGAGAGATACAGAGGAGAGAGAGAGACAGAGGGGGAGAGAGAGAGAGAGACAGAGGGGAGAGAAAGAGAGACAGAGGAGAGACAGACAGAGGAGAGAGAGAGACAGATGGGAGAGAGAGAGAGACAGAGGGGGATGGAGAAAGGGAGAGACAGAAGGGAGAGAGAGAGAGAGCGAGAGAGAGAGGAGAGAGAGAGACAGAGGGGGAGGAATAAAGAGACAGAGGGGGAGGGATAGAGAGATACAGAGGAGAGAGAGAGACAGAGGGGGGAGAGAGAGAGAGACAAAGGGGGAGGGATAGAGAGACAGAGGGGGAGGGATAGAGAGACAGAGGGGGAGGGATAGAGAGACAGAGGGGGAGAGAGAGAGAGACAGAGGGGAGAAAGAGAGAGACAGAAAGGAGAGAGAGACAGAGGGGAGAGAAAGAGAGAAATACAGAGGGAGAGTTAGATACAGAGGGGAGAGAGAGACAGAGGGGGGAATGAGAGACAGAGGGGGAGGGATAGAGAGACAGAGGGGGAGGGATAGAGAGACAGAGGGGGAGGGATAGAGAGACAGAGGGGGAGGGATAGAGAGACAGAGGGGGAGGGATAGAGAGACAGAGGAGAGAAAGAGAGAGACAGAGGGGAGAAAGAGAGAGACAGACAGAGGGGAGAAAGAGAGAGACAGACAGAGGGGGGAGAGAGAGACAGAGGAGAGAGAGAGAGACAGGGGGAGAGAAACAGAGGGGGGAGAGAGACAGAGGGGAGAGAGAGAAGAGAGAGACAGAGGGGAGAGAGAGACAGAGGGGATAGAGATAGACAGAGGGGGAGGGAGAAAGGGAGAGACAAAAGGGGAGGGAGAAAGGGAGAGACAGAGGGGGAGGGAGAAAGGGAGCGACAGGGGGGGGAGAGAGAGAGAAAGACAGAGGTGAGAGAGAGACGAGAGAGAGACAGACAGAGGGGAGATAGAGAGAGAGACACAGATGTGAGAGATAGAGAGACAGATGTGAGAGATAGAGAGACAGAAGGGAGAGATAGAGAGACAGAAGAGAGAGATAGAGAGAAAGACAGAGGGGAGAGAGAGAGATGGGAGAGAGAGAGAGACAGAGTGGAGAGAGAGAAGAGAGAGAGAGAAAGAGACACACAGAGGGGAGAGAGAGAGACAGAGGGGAGAGAGAGAGACAGAGGGGAGGGAGAAAGGGAGAGACAGAGGGGGACAGAGAGAGAGAGAGAGAGAAAGACAGAGGTGAGAGAGACAGAGGAGAGAGAGAGAGGGGGGAGAAAGACAGAGAGGAGACAGACAGAGGGGAGAGAGAGAGAGAGACAGAGGGGAGAGAGAGAGAGAGAGAGAGAGAGGGGAGAGAGAGAGAGACAGAGGAGAGACAGACAGGGGAGAGAGAGAGAGAGACAGATGAGAGAGAGAGAGACAGATGGGAGAGAGAGAGAGAGACAGAGGGGGATGGAGAAAGGGAGAGACAGAGAGAGGGGGGGAGAGAGAGAGAGCGAGAGAGAGGAGAGAGAGAGACAGAGGGGGAGGAATAAAGAGACAGAGGGAGAGGGATAGAGAGACAGAGGGGGAGATAGAGAGATACAGAGGAGAGAGAGAGACAGAGGGGGAGAGAGAGAGAGAGACAGAGGGGAGAGAAAGAGAGACAGAGGAGAGACAGACAGAGGAGAGAGAGAGACAGATGGGAGAGAGAGAGAGACAGAGGGGGATGGAGAAAGGGAGAGACAGAAGGGAGAGAGAGAGAGAGCGAGAGAGAGGAGAGAGAGAGACAGAGGGGGAGGAATAAAGAGACAGAGGGGGAGGGATAGAGAGATACAGAGGAGAGAGAGAGACAGAGGGGGGAGAGAGAGAGAGACAGAGGGGGAGGGATAGAGAGACAGAGGGGGAGGGATAGAGAGACAGAGGGGGAGAGAGAGAGAGAGAGAGACAGAGGGGAGAAAGAGAGAGACAGAAAGGAGAGAGAGACAGAGGGGAGAGAAAGAGAGAAATACAGAGGGAGAGTTAGATACAGAGGGGAGAGAGAGACAGAGGGGGGAATGAGAGACAGAGGGGGAGGGATAGAGAGACAGAGGGGGAGGGATAGAGAGACAGAGGGGGAGGGATAGAGAGACAGAGGGGGAGGGATAGAGAGACAGAGGAGAGAAAGAGGGATCGCGTCTGATGCTGCAGTCATGAGTTCTAAAACTTCCATGCACATATCTACTGAAGGGAATGACTGAGACTGAAGGTTCCGACAGGCTGCAACCAATTTTAAACGTCTCTTGTCTGTTAGAGACAGAGTCATGGACACTAAATCTATCTGGAAACCTAAAGGTGACCCTTGTCTGAGGAATCAAATAACTTTTTGGTAAATTGATCCTCCAACCATGTTTTCCAAGAAACAACACTAGTTGATTTGTGTGAGATTCTGCAGAACAGAAAGACTGAGCTAATACCAAGATATTGTCCAAATAAGGAAACACTGCAATACTCCGCTCTCTGGTTATAGAGAGTAGGACACCAAGAACCTTTGAAAAGATTCTTGGAGGTGTCGCTAGGCCAAAAGGAAGAGCGACAAATTGGTAATGCTTGTCTAGAAAAGAGAATCTCAGGAACTGATAGTGATCTGGATGAATCGGAATATGAAGATATTCCTCCTGCAAGTCTATTGTGGACATATAATGTCTTTGCTGAACAAAAGGCAGAATAGTCTTTATAATCACCATTTTGAAAATTGGTACTCTCACATAATGATTCAAAATTTTCAGATCCAGAACTGGTCTGAATGAATTTGTTTTCTTTGGGACAATGAATAGATTTGAATAAAACCCCAGACCCTGTTACTGAAACGGAACTGGCATGATTACACCTGAAAACTCCAGATCTGAAACACACTTCATGAAAGTCTGAGCCTTTACTGGATTTGCTGGGATGCGTGAGAGAATAAAATCTTCTAACAGGTCGTCTTACTCTGAATCCTATTTGGTACCCCTGAGAGACAATACCCAGAATCCATTAATTTTGGACAGAAGTTATCCAAACATTCTTGAAAAATCATAATCTTCCCCCTACCAGCTGAGCTGGAATGAGGGCCGCACCTTCATGCGGACTTGGGGGCTGGCTTTGGTTTCTTAAATGGCTTGGATTTATTCCAATTTGAAGAAGGTTTCCAATTGGAAACAGATTCCTTAGGGGAAGGATTAGGTTTCTGTTCCTTATTTTGTCGAAAACTCCCTTCCCCCCAGTGACAGTTGAAATAATCGAATCCAACTGAGAACCAAATAACTTATTATCTTGGAAAGAAAGAGATAGCAATCTGGACTTCAAAATCATGTCAGCATTCCAAGATTTAAGCCACAAAGCTCTTCTAGCTAAAATAGCTAAAGACATAGATTTAACATCAATTTTGATATAAAAAATGGCATCACAAATAAAATGATTAGCATATTGCAGTAAGCAACAATGCCAACAATGCTAGACAAATCAGAATCCAATTCTTGTTGCGCTAAATTTTCCAACCAAAAAGTTGATGCAGCTGCAACATCAGCCAAAGAAATTGCAGGCCTGAGAAGATGACCTGAATATTAATAGGCTTTCCTTAGATACGATTCAAGTTTCCTATTTAAAGGATCTTTAAAATAAGTACTATCTTCCATAGGAATAGTAGTACGTTTAGCAAGAGTTGAGATAGCCCCATCAACTTTGGGGATCTTTTCCCAAAACTCCAATGTAACTGCTGGCAAAGGATACAATTTTTTAAACCTTGAAGAAGGAATAAAAGAAGTACAAGGCCTATTCTATTCCTTAGAAATCATATCAGAAATAGCATCAGGAACTGGAAAAGCCTCTGGAGTAACCACAGGAGGTTTATAAACAGAATTGAAAAGTTAACTAGTTTTAATATCAAGAGGACTAGTTTCCCCAATATCCAATGTAATCAACACTTCTTTTAACAAAGAATGAATATACTCTATTTTAAATAAATAAGTAGATTTGTCAGTGTCAATATCTGAGGAAGGATCTTCTGAATCAGATAGATCCTCATCAGAGGAGGATAATTTAATATGTTGTCGGTCATTTGAAATTTCATCAACCTTATGAGACGTTTTAAAAGATCTTTTACGTTTATTAGAAGGCGGGATGGCAGACAAAGCCTTCTGAATAGAATCAGCAATAAATTATTTTAAATTCACAGGTATATCATGTACATTAGAAGTTGAAGGAACAGCAACAGGCAATGTACTATTACTGATGGACACATTATCTGCATGTAAAAGTTTATCATGACAACTATTACAAACCACAGCTGGAGATATAATCTCCACAAGTTTACAACAAATGCACTTAGCTTTGGTAGAACTGTTATCAGGCAGCAGGGTTCCAACAGAGATTTTTGAGACAGGATCAGATTGAGACATCTTGCAAAATGTAAGAGAAAAAAAACAACATATAAAGCAAAATTATCAATTTCCTTATATGGCAGTTTCAGGAATGGGGAAAAATGCAAATAGCATAGCCCTCTGACATAGAAAAAGGCAAGAGGCATATAGGAAAAGGGTTTTAAATAATGAAATTATTTGGCGCCAAGTATGACGCACAATGTAACTGAAAGTTTTTGGCGCTAACAACGTCTGGAAATAACACACTCGCGTCATTAACAACGCAACCTTGTGCAAGGAACTCGGCGTCAGCTAAGACGCCGGAAATGACGACTTTGCGTCATCGGACGTACCTTCGCCCCAAAAAATTCTTGCGCCAAGAATGATGCAATAAACCTTGGCATTTTGCGCCCTCGCGGGCCTAATTTTGCCCGCAATTTTTAAAAGAAAAAAGCAGTCAATTTGAAAAAAGACTCCAGGAAAGAAAAATATATTTCCTAAATATGTTTTTCCCCAAATATGAAACTGACAGTCTGCAAAAGGAAATACATTATCCTGAATCATGGCAAATATAAGTATAATACATATACTTAGAACTTTATATTAATACATAAAGTGCCAAACCATAGCTGAGGTGTCTTAAGTAATAAAAACATACTTACCAAAAGACACCCATCCAAATATAGCAGATAACCATTTCATTACTGGTTTGGCTATCAGTAGAGGTAATGGAATATGAGAGTATATCGTCGATCTGAAAAGGGAGGTAGGAGATGAATCTCTACGACCGATAACAGAGAACCTATAAAATAGCTCTCCCATGAGGAAAACCATTGCATTCAATAGGTGATATTCTCTTCACATCCCTCTGACATTCACTGTACTCTGAGAGGAACCGGGCTTCAAAAATGCTTAGAAGCGCATATCAACGTAGAAATCTTAGCACAAATTTACTTCACCACCTCCATAGGAGGCAAAGTTTGTAAAACTGAATTGTGGGTGTGGTGAGGGGTGTATTTATAGGCATTTTGAGATTTGGGAAACTTTGCTCCTCCTGGTAGGATTGTATATCCCATACGTCACTAGCTCATGGACTCTTGCCAATTACATGAAAGAAATTATCTTTTTATTACTTAACTATCCTGCACCCCACTGTGAGTGTAACATCTTCTGCTGACTGTGTTTACTTAGGCTATTCAATAGCTGAGACTCCAGTATCAAAACTTTCAGTATAGGGGGCGGAGCTAGCTGCCAGATCAAGCAGACGTATTTTTGAAGAGCTCCTGAGGCTAGATAGCAAATAATAGATTTAATCAAAGTTTAACCTATAAGTTATTATATAATAACTTGGTCTTTGAGATTCTCTCTCCAGAGTCTCCTATTGAGAATGGATTCACAAGCCTTCACGAAGAATATTGCAGCTACGTCTCCTGAATGAAGCAGGCCAGAAGCAGTGCCGGGTGACATTTAAAGCTGGTCCGCGGATCCCCACCCTTCTCTCCCGGTTTCTCGGTCAAACCAGACAGATTAACTTGAGCTGTATTATCGCAATATTGACCATAAACACCTGTAAAACATCAGGAACTCAGAATAATTGTTATTTTGCTACTGGATGCAAGCAACCAAGATGGCGACTACCGCGTGGGAAGTGAAAATTCTGGGACTTCTCGATACACATTTCCTTGAACTGAAGCAAACGATTACTGCAATCCTAGAATCTATATTCACTAAGAGATTGCCCAGTTACCCGTTTGAGAAGAAGCAAGCCATACCTGAAAGGAATACCACTGATGCAGTGGAGCTTGGAGTTAGAGTATGCAGAGATACAGGACCTGTTGTGGCGGAGGACGCAGGATTTATTACCCATTGTGCTAAACGCTCTACAATTGTGGAAGACGAGGTAATGTCTAGATCTCAAAAAGAGGGGGCCAGGAAAGGTGCGCAAATTGACTCTGCAATTTACAACATCTGGCTCTGTCACTCACTGCGTACGGGTGGCTCCTACAGACTATCTCAGAGACAGGCATTGTACCCATACGAAGGCATGGGAGATTTGGAATCACCTATTCAGCTCTGCCTGATTAATGGGACCTCTTACTTTACAGTTCTAAGAGGATTGTTTGTCTCACATACAGCCTGTGCTAGTACTGTCCACGGAGATAACCGCTACAACCTATGTGTATTGGGCACCCAGAGAGCAGGTGTTGGTTAAACTGTAGTCCCCATGCTTGGTCATAGATGGAGACATGGCTACAATATGGACATACTTACGCAATTGAACTGCAAGTTAATGTAATGCCTAACCTTTTTGCTCTCCATATTCCCTTTTAATATCACGTTATCTTATTTTGTGTCTGTTCTATGTTTTGTTAAACTTAACCTTAGGAAACACTATATTACTGTTATAGCCTTATATAGAGATCATAGACATGTTTCTTGAATGCATTTAGGGGACTGGATGACGGGATTGACCTAGATGGGCTATATGAAGTCTTGAGTAATGCTGCTGTAAGTGTTAATATATATAATTTCAAGACAATCTATATCACTACTATGGTATGGCTTAATGTCCATGTATATTTATATTACTGCTTTTATAATGTGCGATGACCATATGTATCCCCCCTGATCACATATTACAGCTATCGATACATATGCCCAATATACTTTCCACTAAAGCCTTGCTCATTACAGATCCACCCTCCATATCCTATTGGGCACTAGGGTGCAGGATGTCGCTCTGGGCCGGCTGTCAGTGGCCAAGACAGCTGGTCAGGTGCGTTTTTATGTCGCTCAATTTTTATGTAGTGCCTAAAAACAGAGACAGACGGATACCTAAACCTTGAGGGATCTGACACAGATAGTCACATAATTACATGGGAGAAGTGGTGAAGTTACGCACGGGTTTATTATATGGATATGATGTTTAATGCTCTCACTATATAAGAAGACAAAGGTGAAGTTACTTTCCTTTGGTTACTTGAGATGTTAATTAGGTTTATAAGGTTAAATCCATTGATGAGTGTTGGTTTAGGGCTTGCCTGCATCCAATGTTTTGTTTTGTTGAGTTCCTCCTTCATGATAGTATGGATATTTGACATGCTTTACAGTGTGTTAGCATAGTAATACTTTTAAGTATCTAATGAGCCAAAAGACGTGTTTACTCGCTGTCATAATTTACTCCCCCCCATAATGTATCTTCCTAATTGGAAGAGCTACTTAAACGGTTTATCTTATATGTACCGCAACCTTTTATTTTGAAAGTATTATTGTGACATTTCCTATTTCCTTTATGCTAGCTTTCTTTTTGTTTTAATGTGAGGTATGTATTTTGTATCGCTAAATTTTTCTGAGACCTAATGGCTATGACTATATCTCTAAGAGTGTATCAGATATGAAAATAATATTTGAAAATGCCCTAGTTTCTTAGCAACAACAAAAAATAGAAAATTTGAGGTTTATTTTCAATTTGTGTTTAATATTTTTGATATGCAACAAACTGAACCCTATATGAAGATATAGCGGTTATTGTAACTCTTTTACTTTTATGTCATTTATTTGTTGTAATGCATTTATACCGCAATAAAAATATTTTACAAAAAAAAAAAAACTTTCAGTATAGGTTGGGAAACCACAAGCTAAATCAGCTATTTCAAAGGCCAAAATAGGGGTAAAGGAGCTACTTGTAAACAATTTAATACACTCCAGCAGGTAAACTGGACCATTGGGAACAATTTAAATGTGATACAATTTTTGGGTGAACTGCTCCTTTAAGCTGTGACTTTACCAATTTTCTTTAATATGATTTTTCTGATGAGTAACAAGATGTCCTTTCAGGGTAAAACATTTCCCACATTCAGAACATGAAATGCTTTCTCTCCAATATGAATTTTCAGATGCCTATTAAGATTTGATTTCAGCGTAAAATATTTCCCACAGACAGAACATGAAAATGCTTTCTCTCCTGTATGAATTTTCTGATGGTCAAAAAGATGTGATTTCCTGGTAAAACATTTCCCACAGTCAGAACATGAAAATGCTTTCTCTCCTGTATGAATTTTCGAATGTTCAAAAAGATGTGATTTCCTGGTAAAACATTTCCCACATTCAGAACATGAAAATGCTTTCTCTCCTGTATGAATTTTCTGATGCATTATAAGAGAGGATTTCTGAGTAAAACATTTCCCACAGTCAGAACATGAAAATGCTTTCTCTCTTGTATGAATGTTTTGATGAATAATAAGACTTGATTGCTGAGTAAAACATTTCCCACAGTCAGAGCAGGAAAATGCTTTCTCTCCTGTATGTATTTTCTTATGCTTACTAAGATTTGATTTCAGAGTAAAACATTTCAAACATTCAGAACATGAAAATGCTTTCTCTCCAGTATGAATTTTCCGATGCTTAATAAGATTTAATTTCTCATTAAAACATTTTCCACAGTCAGAACATGAAAATGATTTCTCTCCTATATGAATTTTCTGATGCCTAATAAGTACTGATTTCCTGGTAAAACATTTCCCACAGTCAGAACATATATTTCCCAAGTGACTTCTTTGATTTTGAAGACTTAAAATATTAGCACTCTGACCATGACTTGGATTATTGCAGTTTGTAAATTCACCTGTTAATAAGAAATAAAATGGGAGTAATGTTATTTATTAATGACATAATTTTTTAACTTATAACTTTGAAATGTAATAAGAGCTTTTAAAATAGTTTTCACAGACAACTTTCGTAATTTAATTATTTGAGTTCCAAAACTACTCTCTATAACTATTGTGTGCACAAAGCAATCAGTTTAGTGCTACAGAGTCAGTTGGCACTCTAAAATAACTGATAATAATAATTAAGTTTTATTTTTGTAGACTTCTGCATTTATAACCCGTATTTGTAAAAAAAGATTTTCTTCACATCAGACTAGCATTTCAAATAAAAAGTAAATGTATAATGTTTATAATAATAATCTAGTGCTTTAGTTATTTGCACTCATAATGCCTTTTATATTGAAATTGTAAAGATTGTTTCCTCTTTACCTTACTAATACAGACATAGGACAATTCCAAATGTGTCTATCCAGGTTTATCTGGGGTGGGAAAAAATCATGCATCTCCTTAAATAGATTAATGCAAAAACATAGTGCAGCTGGTTTGGCACTACCCAATCTTAGACTTTATAATCTCGCCACCCTAGTTAAAATTGCTCAGGACTGGATAACAGATTCTTATAATTTTGCAACTATTGATTTAGAAAGCTTTCTCATACAACCCTTTGCATTAAAGGCTATTCTACATTGCGTCTTGCAGACACTCACCCCTAAAATTAAACTATTGATTACAATTAAAAATGTCATTGTAGCCTGGCAAAGTTTTGTAATATCCTGGAAGTTGAACCATATGTTTCAAAATTTCTACCTATAGTTGGAAACCCTGAATTTATTCCAGGGAATCATTATAAAATCTTCAGATCATGGGAAGAGAAGGGGCTTAAATATGTGGCTCAAGCTCTTTCAGAGAATATGGAAATCCTTCTTTTCCATCAATTTGGTTTATCCAGGAATAATTTATTTACCTATTTTCAGCTGCGCCACTTTTTATCTAAGCAGATTTGCTCATCAGTGTCTCTTAGTAATTGGGCAGAGATTAATAGCTGTATTAATAGTTATGACAGGCAACACCTCAATCTCCTTATTATATGATCTTTTGTTAGCTAAACAAAGCTTGTAATATTTGGACCAGTATATTCCCGGGGATTTAGGCAGACACCATTAAGCAAAGTTTTGCTTCCTTAGATAAATGTGTTATTCCTACAAGTTGGAAAGAATCAAATTTTAAACATATTAATAATTATTATCTGTATCCGCTTAAGATGTCACGCTTTTTTCCTAAGCAGCTTTTTGTCTGTAATCAATGTCGATATCCCAATGATAACTTATTACATGTCTTTTGGTTCTGTCCCAAAATATTTCAGTTCTGGCAGAAAATTCAGTATTGGTTTAGTCAGGTGTTTAAATTATCCTTCAAATTTTCTCCTGAACAGATAATATTTCTAAGGACAGCTAGTGATATGGCACCGCAATTCCAATACTCTAAGATTTTTATATTGACTGCTAGGTCCCTGATTATTAAGAATTGGCATTCTTATGCAGCGCCCTCTATGGTTGCATTTCGTAAAGAAATCCAACTACACATAATATTCAAATCTTTTTTATAAAGGACTAGCTACATAAAAAAAAATCTCTAAATATATATACAGCTGGCTGTCAGTAATTAAGTCCTATCCCCTTTCTGTGCAAACAAATATTCTTAACTCCTTTTCTCAGTTCTAAATGTTTTGAGGATTTGGTATTATTGAATGATTTTCCTCCTATGTGGGTGTCGAACTTTAGAGAGGTGGGCTAGGGGGTTTGGAGAGAAGGCTGTTTTTCCCTTTTTTCCCCCTTCTTTCCTCCTGTTTTTCGTCTTAGTTAGGTTTTTGTTTTTGCATGAAGGACTTTCCTACCAAAATCTGATTCAGAGGAAATGGAAACATCAAAATATTAACATTTGTAAAAACAATGTAAGGAAGACTAAGTAGCTGCCTTGCAAATTTGATCAACAGATGCCTCTTCCTTAAAAGCCCAGGAGGTAGCAAATGACCTAGTAGAATAGGCAGTAATATGTTTAGGGGGAGACTGTCCTACATCCAAGTAAGCCTTATGAATCAAAAGCTTCAACCAAGAGGCTAACAAAACAGCTGTAGCCTTCTGACCCTTCCTGGAACTGAAAAAATGAACTAGAGGATCGCCTAAAATCCTTAGTAGTCTGTAAATAAACCTTCAAAGCTCTGAAAACATGCAAGTTATGCAAAAGCCTCTCTTTAGAAGTCTTAGGACAAAAAGAAGAAACAATATTCTCATAATTATTGTCTGAAGAAACCACTTTAGGCAAAAAATCAAACTTGCTTAAACTTGCTCCAATTATTAGGATTTATCTGGAAGAATCCTGTTTTTGAGAGGAAGAGGAGGACTTTTGGTTCATAGATTGATGAAAAGAACAAAAACTGCTTAGACAAACATTCACACCAAAGAATAGAAGCTGCACCAAACACAAGCAATACTAATTGCAGGTCTAAAAAGAGAACCTGCTTGCTGAAAAGCCTTTCTATGGAAAGATTCTAATTTTCTATTTATAGGGTCTTTAAAAGGAGGTACTATACTCATGAGGAATAGTGGTCCATCTAGCCAAAGCAGAAATAGCCCCTTCAAATTTAGGGATCATTTCCCAAAGCACCATATTATAAGCAGGCAGGCAAACGTTTTCTTAAAAAAAAAATCTATTCTTTTTATTAAAGAAGCACGGGTACATATAATTATATGAAAACACATTGAGTTAACAAATGCAAAGGTATTACAATCCACAAAATGGAAAATAAAATAAAAAATATATATTAATACTGCTACTAAATGCAAACCAAGATGTTATTAAATGTAAAACAAGTGTTCTAATAGTAATACATAAAGGTGGATTCAAAAATTACAAAGAATTCTAGCATAAATTCAAGATAAGACCAACACTACTCAAAATGCTTCTAAATGTATAGAGGTTTCTTGCATTTCAGTATATGACTATGGAGAACAAAACAAAGCCTATTCAAGTCCTATCTTAAGCGCAACCCACGCTCCTTAATTTTTTATAATATAACATGCAAACCAAACATAAGTGAAAAACTTGACCTGTATCAACAAGCCCATCAGCATAGAAGAACATATTACAGAAAAGCTATAAGGCAGCTCAATAGAAACTTAAACACCTATCCAAAGTACGTTTATCAAGGGAATACAACAATTAACCTTTTACTGAGTGTCATGAGCTGGATGCCAAAGGGTGAACACAATGATTGAAGGAAGACGGATTTGACATTGCTGTGCTAACTGCAGCAGGAGCTGCGGGCTGAGGATTGCCGGTCTACTTTCAGTATTTTAAAAAAGTTGCTTCAATATAAAGTTTAATGAATGAAAGTGCCCCTGTTTTTAAGAGAATTTTAAAAACCGGGCACTTATTCATTAAACATTACAATCAATTTTATATATCAAAGATTTTAGTGTGAAATAAAAGGTTTGTTGAGCTGCTTAGTTGGTTGATCCTTGTAGTAATACTAGCTCAGAAAGTATATGTGCTAAATTATCAGAGGATCAATTTTTGCTAAAGTCAAAACATGTGCTCTTTATAGTAAAAGAAGTGTTTCAGTGAACATATGGAAAGTGACCGATAAGAAAAGCACATTTAGACACATTCACTCCTTTCAGGGGCTAAGGAGAAGATCTATAACACTTAACCCTGTGCCGACAGATATAACATAGAGAGGTGAATGTTTGTAAACTAAAATGAGGTTGTAAAAGGTGACCAGCTCAAACATAAATCATAGAGTCTAACTGACTAGCCGACTACTCTATGGTGATACAAGTCACGCTGAAGATCAAAACAATCCTCAAAGTCTGCCTGCTGGAATGTTGTATCACTGGTGGAACAAATCCAGCATAAAAAGGAATGATCACAGGTGATAGTGATCTTTAAGATATCTTCCAGATACAGGCGAGGTTGAGCAAACAGGACTCAATGAACAGAACAAAAGTCCCGTGCTGGATACAGAAATTATCCTACATTTCAATAGGTACTGTAGGCATATCTCCCCAGTCTGTCATAAGCACCCCTTAAAATTTTTCAAATTGCCTGTAAATTGTACCAATTCCATTTCTCCAAGATAGCTTGTAGCACTGCTAGAGGGGATATCGATAGGAGTTATCACTCAGGAGACAATTATGTCTATACTCCTTATTGCTTTTGTGTTGGGACGATCTACTTGCCATCAACTGCTGCATAGTTGCTTCCAGTTTATCAAATGCAGGTAAAAACTGAGTTAAAAGCGCAGAAATTAGAGAGTGCAGTAAATCACCAGTCTCTAAAGCCATTCCTTGCATTTTAAGTGTCTCCAGTATTAAGGCATAAAGCATGAGCACGTATAGAACTATGTACAGCGTGGAGGCAGGAAGTCCGCCACAATGCCAAAAGGCTTCAATAGGTTTAAAATGCTTCTCGGCAGCCAAGGGGTGGTTTGCCTTGATACAAAGGCCTTCCCTATCTTCTTAAATTTTAAGGTGGGATTAAAAAGGGGTACCTGGCTTAGACCACTCCTTAGAAATAAATTCAGAGATATCATTTGGAACTCGAAAAACCTCTGGAGACTTAGCAGCAGGTTTAAAAATCAAATCCAACAGACTTATCTTCAGAAACCTTAGTATCCTGAACCCTTAAATTTTAAAAGAGAATAACGATGGTCAAGCTTAAAAAGAAAAGAGGATGACTGTTTCTTAATCAGAAACTGACTCCTGATAAACTGAAAATACCACAGAGGATTCAGAAGCACTGTGTTCAGAAATATTTAGCTTAACAGACTTAGATCTATTTAAATCAAATAAGCTAGTGACGGGATCTTCAGTAACTGACCTCTTACACTTACTTAAAGGAGGAATAGCTGCCAACATTTCAGATACAGTAGAGAATACAAAATATTTAAATCCTGGAGCAAAATCTGAAGTTTTCCCTTGTATAGAGCAAACAGAAGGATAACAGATACCCTTAGAAGCAAGAGCAGCTCTGGTCTGATTAGAATGATAGAAATAATCCAAAATCCATACAGGATTTGCAAAGCTGTGCAGAGGGTATAATAACTTGCTTGCAAAAAGAAAATTTATGCTTACCTGATAAATGTATTTCTTTTTTGACACAATGAGTCCACAGATCTTCTTAATTACTAATGGGATATGCACCTCCTGGTCAGCAGGAGGAGGCAAAGAGCACCACAGCAGAGCTGCTAAATAGCTCCTCCCTTCCCTCCCACTTCAGTCATTCGACCGAAGTTAGGAAGAGAAAAGAAAAACCAAGTTGCAGAGGTGTCTGAAGTTTACAATAACCCACAACCTGTCTAAAAGAACAGGGCGGGCCGTGGACTCATCGTGTCAAAAAAGAAATACATTTATCAGGTAAGCATACATTTTCTTTTCTTGTGTGAAGAGAGGGCAAGGTTGCAGCCTTGCAAATCTGTTCTACAGAGACTACAGTTTTGAATACCCATGAGGAAGCAACAGCCCTTGTGGAATAAGCCACAACTCTCTCGGGAGGCTGCTGTCCAGCAGACTCATATAAGCAAAATGTATTATGCTCTTTAGCCAAAATGAAAGAGAAGTATCCAAAGCTCTCTGTCCCTTACGTTTTCCAGAGAAAACCACAAACAAAGAAGAAGACTGGCAAAAATCTTTAGTCACCTGTAAATAAAACCTTTAAAGCACGGACCATGTCTAAATTGTGCAGAAGTCTTTTAAGACACAAGGAAGGAACAACAATCTCCTGATTAATGTTCCGATCAGAAACAACCTTAGGAAGAAATCATAATTTAGTACGTAAAACTACCTTATCAGAATGGAAAATAAGGTAAGGTGACTCATACTGTAACGCTGAGAGTTCTGACACTCTCCGAACAGAAAAAATAGCTACAAGAAATAAAACTTTCCAAGATAGTAACTTAATATCTAAGGAATGCATAGGCTCAAACGGAACCTGAAGAACTTTGAGTACTAACTTAAGACTCCATGGAGGAGTAACTGGTATGAACACAGGCCTGATCCTAACCAAGGCCTAACAAAATGATTGAACATCTGGAACATCCACCAGACGTTTGCATAACAAAATAGACAAGCCCTTCACCGAGCCCTCTTGGAGAAAATACAAAATTCTAGGAATCCTAACCCTACTCCATGAGTAGCCCTTGGATTCACACCAATAAAAGGTATTTACGCCAAATTTTATGGTAAATCCTTCTAGTCACAGGCTTACAAGGATTAAAATTAAGCGTACAATCTCCAAGCAGGCAGCTTCAGAGAAACTAGATTTGGATGAAGTAAGGGTCCCTGAATCAGAGGGTCCTTCCTCAACGGAAGTCTCCAAGGCAGTAGAGATGCCATCTCCACCAGATCCGCAGACCAAATCCTGCGAGGCCAAGCCGGAGCTATGAGAATCACCGAAGCCCTCTCCTGTTTGATTCAAGCAATTACCCGAGGAAGAAGCATAAACTGAGGAAATAGACTGAAGATCCAAGGGACCGCCAGAGCCTCTATCAGTTCCACCTGGGGGTCCCTGGACCTTGACCCATATCTCAGGAGCTTGGCATTTTGAGGATGCCATGAGATCCAATTCTGGTTGACCCCACTTGAGAACTATGTTTGCCTGCTCAGGAAATCCGTTTCCTAACTATCCACCCCTGGGAAGGGTATCGCCGATAGGTGTCAAGAGTGGACTTCTGCCCACTGGAATATTTTGGCTACCTCTGTCATCGCTAAGGAACTCCTCGTTCCTCACTGATGAGTGATGTAAGCCACTGAAGATAAGTTGTCCAACTGGAACCTGATAAACTTGAAAGTGGCTAACTGTGGCCAGGCCAGAAAAGCATTGTATATTGCTCTCAGCTCCAGAATGTTTATAGGAAGAACAGACTCTGACTGAGTGCAAACTCCCTGAGCCTTCAGGGAGCCCCAGACTGCTCCCCACCCCAGAAGGCTGGTGTCTGTTGTCACAATCACCCAAGACGGTCTGCGAAAGCAGGTCCCCTGGGAGAGATGATTCAGAGACAACCACCATTAAAGAGAGGTCCTTGTCCCCTGTTCCAGAATTATTCGAGGAGACAAGACTGCATAATCCCTGTTCTATTGCCTGAGCATGCTTAGCAGCAGAGCTCTGAGATGAAACCGAGCAAACGGGATGATGTCCATTGCCGCCACCATCAGCCCGATTACCTCCATGCACTTAGTCACTGAAGGCCGAAGAGTGGACTGAAAGACTAGACAAGTATCGATAATCTTCGATTTCCTGACTTCTGTCAGAAAAATTTTCATTGATCTGGAATCTATTATGATTCCCAAGAAAGTTACCCTTGTGCCTGGGACTAAGGAATACTTTTCCAAATTTACCTTCCCCCCCATGAGATTGCGGGAAAGATAACACCATGTCCGAGTGAAATCTTTCTTGCTGTAAGGATGGCGCCTGGACTAGGATGTCGTCCAGATAGGGCACCATTGCAATGCCCGTAACCGAAGCACCGCCAAACAGCGATCCCAGAGCCTTTGTGGAAGCGTTTGTCCAGAAAGGCAAACCTTAGAACTTGTGAATGGCACATGAAGTTACGCGTCCTATAAATCGACTGATGTCATAAATTGACCCTCTTGGATCAAGGAAAGAATGGAACAAATGGATTCCATCTTGAAGGGCAGTACCCTAAGAAAATTGTTTAGACTCTTGAAATCTAAAAAGTGGTCTGAAGGTTCCCTCCTTTTTGGGAACCACAACCCGATTGGGATAAATAAACCCAGACACTGTATCTGTATTGGAACTGGAACCATCACTCCCAGGTCTGAGAGGTCTCCTATGCAGTGTAAGAACGCCTCTGTTACGGTACCAACAGTGTACCAAGGGTTAATACCAGGGAACAACGTCCTGCATAGGGAATCAGCAATTCACAAACCAGCCAGTTTTCAGGTTTAAACAGAATGACATTTATTAAAGGCTAGATGCCTAGTATTTATACAGGTTTGACACCCCCCCCCCCAGATGGGGGTTGAAAGACTGTTGTACATTACATGGAGGGAACAAGCCCTTTGACATGATACAATAGAATTATATTACTTAAACACTTCAACCACAAGACACTCTTGGCCCTTCTTATCACTTAGGCGTTTTCTCTCTGAGGTGATCAAACAATAGAATGCTTAGCACTAATTAGATTATAGCTGGAGCCAGCAACTCTGTCTTTAGAAATTAGTTTCTTAGCTAAACACAATTAACTCCTTCAGTCCTGACAGAAGGGTCTGTCACATATCTCCCCCGTTGTGGAACACTCCGGCAGACCCGGCTTGACCCTTTGGCGGGTCAACCTGGGGATGACCGGACTAGGAGGTGGTAGGCATGTCAGTTTGCCAGGACAATCCATCTGTATTCCCGTTATGAGAGAGAATTCCTGTCCATACAAAGAAGGGTTCAACTTCCTCAGTGCCCAGACTAGGGCTAAACAGTCCTTCAAAATCCCATCAGCTTCTTTACGAGTTTTCTGTACCTGCTCTTTATAGGTATCCACAATCCCTTCATACTGACATAGGGTGCCCTTGAGTTGCTGCACCTCACTATGAGCCAGCGTCAGCTTCTCCTCAAGTGTCGCTAAGTTTGTCTTTAAGGTTTCATGTCCCACTCTCAAGCTGGTGTTTTCTGCAGTCTGTCGGTGCAGCTTGTCTAGCAGAGATTCACGTTCTAAACGTGCTTTTTCCTCTGCGCTCCTCTTCTCCTTCATCAGCGCATTGTAACGGGACCTCCACATATCAATAGCGGATAGAGATTTACTGAGCTCAGCGTCCTGGGGCTTAGCAGCAGGTGGGTCAGTCTCTGCTGCACGGATCTGGGCACGGGTAGTCACAGAGTTAACATCAGCGGGACCCATAGGAGCGTAGGCAGAAACAAGGGGGGCCAAGTCATTTCCAAGAAGAACATCAGCAGGTAAGTCCTTCTTGACCCCCACATTCACAGGTCTAGCGCCCACTCCCCAATCCAAATGTACCCTGGCAACAGGTAGGCTGAACACATCGCCCCTTGCTACCCTCACAGCCACAGTGTCTCCAGTGTACTGTTTCTCAGACACCAAGTTCTTTTGAAGCAAGGTCATGGTAGCACCAGTATCCCGTAGACCACTGACCTTCTTCCCATTCACTTTAACCAGTTGCCGGTTATTCCGGTGGGCAGCTTGCACAAGGTCTGCCTCATGTAGGATGCTCCAGCATTCTTGCGCCTCTACGTAGCGGGCCGCAGGCTGAGGATTACGTGGGATTCCGCCGGCAGGTCTTCTCCAGGACTGCGCTTGGTTCGCTGCGTTTAGGGGACACTCTGGTCTTTTGTGCCCTAGTTGCTTACATCCAAAGCATCGAATCGGTTGTGAGTAGCCCCGCAAATTGAACAGGGCTCTCTGAGGGTAGTTCGTGGCCGGAGGCCGTGTGGTATAGCGGTGCGCCGGGGTTTGGTAACTGGCAGCTGCTGGGGTGACTGGGGGTCTGTACTCCACTCTAGCAGGGGGCTTAGTGGTAGCAGTGTCCAGTTTGCGGGCATCCGTATACTCATCTGCCAAGCGAGCCGCTTCCTGCAGGGTGGAGGGTTTACGGTCCCGAACCCACTCTCGAACTCCTGCGGGTAACTTGTCGAAGCAATGTTCCAACAGGAATAGCTGCAGCACCTCTTCCCCAGATATGGCTTGGCACCCCGCTATCCAGTGAGCTGCTGTGCGGTGCACCTTACATGCCCACTCAAGGTAGGAATCTCCAGCTAATTTAACAGTGTCTCTGAACCGCCTCCGGTATGCCTCCGGTGTAACCGCATACCTGGAGAGCAGAGCCTCTTTTACCGTATTATAATCCCTGACTTCCTCATCTGGAATGGCCCGAAAAGCCTCTCTGGCCCGGCCGGATAATTTTCCAGATAATATCGTGACCCAGTCCTCTGCGGGTACCTTGTGTAGTGCACATTGCCTCTCAAAATCTGCAAGGTACCCATCAATCTCTCCTTCTGTTTCCAGGAAGTTTTTAAAAACTGCAAAATTTACTTTTCTCTTTTCCATCTTAGTCAGTATTGTAATAATCCCCCTCTTCCTGAGGTTACTGGCTTGTGTAGTTGCTCTTCTGGGCGATAAGGTTCATTCCGTCGCTGCCACCAATGTTACGGTACCAACAGTGTACCAAGGGTTAATACCAGGGAACAACGTCCTGCATAGGGAATCAGCAATTCACAAACCAGCCAGTTTTCAGGTTTAAACAGAATGACATTTATTAAAGGCTAGATGCCTAGTATTTATACAGGTTTGACACCCCCCCCCCCCCAGATGGGGGTTGAAAGACTGTTGTACATTACATGGAGGGAACAAGCCCTTTGACATGATACAATAGAATTATATTACTTAAACACTTCAACCACAAGACACTCTTGGCCCTTCTTATCACTTAGGCGTTTTCTCTCTGAGGTGATCAAACAATAGAATGCTTAGCACTAATTAGATTATAGCTGGAGCCAGCAACTCTGTCTTTAGAAATTAGTTTCTTAGCTAAACACAATTAACTCCTTCAGTCCTGACAGAAGGGTCTGTCACAGCCTCTCCTCTTGATTGATCTGCAGATAATCTTGAAAGCAGAAACCTGCCTCTGGGAGGAAAACTTTTGATCGAACCCAAGCCTGAGCAAAGAAGTCTGCCCCATACAAGATCCGATCCCGGATCAGGGGCATCTCCTTCATGCTGTCTTTGATTCAACAGCAGGCTATTTAGAGATTGATTCTTTATTTTATTTTTTTGTAATTCTTTAAATTTTCAAAAGATATTATTTCCATCAAGCCAGGTCCCAACAGGGTCTTCCCCTGGTAAGAAATCACTAAAAGTTTAGACTTAGAGCATATATCCGTAGAACAAGGCTCTAACCATGAGGCTCTGAGAGCTGGAACAGAGAAACCTATGCTCCCAGTTTGATAACTTGAAAGGAAGAATTTGAAATAAAGGGATTAGCCAATATGAAAGCTTTTATCCTATCCTGGATTTTATCCAGGGGAGTTTCTGACTTAGTAGCATCAGACAACGCATCAAATCAATATGCCGTTGCACTAGTGAGGGTATCAAAGTACACAGCTGGTTGCCATTGTAAGCCCTGGTGGACATCCCTTTTCTATTTTTTTCCATAGGATCTTTAAAAAACCCAACTATCCTCTAAGGGTTTAGTAGTTCTCTTAGCTAAGCTGAAACTACTCCTTCCCCCCGTAGGGAATGTCTGTCCAGCCTCCTTAGCAGAGTCGTTGATGGGAAACAGTTTTTTAAATATAGGGAATGTGTCCATCCTTATAATTTACTGGACGCACTAATATAGATTACACCTGAAAAGTCTTTACTGGACGTACTATGTCAGGGTCGTCCGGGATAGTTAAAACCTCCTAAAGTAACAATTCTATCTGAGTCTGAGTTCTCTCTCCCTCCTTCAGTAACAGAGAGGAACCATTCGGAATAGTAACTACTGAAATAATTCCTCTAGTAATGTTTTCTACCTCGTGGGAAAAACATATAAGGCATCATAACTCTGAGTGGAGTGTGAAAGGAAGCGTGGGACAACTTGACCATTGTCAACAGACTCCTAAACAGCAATCGCCGTAGAGGGAGTAGGTTCAGAAAAAAATAAAATTTAATAAAAATTTACACATAAAAACGTTACTGTCACCTTAAATCTTAAAAGTAACTTTATTTTTGTGTGCTTTTGTTCCATCCTAAGTCACAAAGGATGAATTAACAAATAAACAGCTTAAATTATTTTAATAAAATTTACACATAAAAAACGTTACTGTCTCTTTAAATCTTAAAAGTAACTATTTTTTGTGTGCTTTTGTTCCATCCAAAGTCATAATGGATGAATTAACAAATAAACAGCTGAAATTCTTTTAATAAAATTAACAGATAAAAACCTGTCTCTTTAAATTTTAAACTGTAAGTTTTTATTTTTGTGTGCAGAAAAGAGTTAGATTAGCACACAAGTATCATAGCACCTACGTACACCTCAGATAAACCTTGCTGAAACGATCCATCAGTACTCCATACTTAAAGGGACATTTATTAGCAACAGAAATGAAGTTTCCAGCGCCTTTGGTAAAAATATACCTGCTACACTATAAAGAAGATCCCCTATCAGATCTAAAATGAAGTTACAACGATTGGATATATATAGGAGCGCCACAAAGGGCTAAGGTATATCACAGGACTAATCTAAATCAAATAATTACAAGAAAACAAACTTATAAATCTAAGTCCAACAAATATCTGTTAAAATTCCTTTTAATCACTTGGGTTATGTACAATCAAACCCTTCACATGTGTTCCATTACAATACAATCTAAAATGCAATGCAGATACAATGAAAAATAGAAAATTCAAAATACAATAAAAAATTTTTTAAAAAATGGGATCTCAAGGTTCTGTCTTTTATATAGTATAAAAACTGAGCTTATAGCTACAAGTCCAGATGTAGACTACTATCAGTCAGCTATGTAATACTGAAGAAGCTTAGAGCTGATGGTGTAAAGTGAACTAGAAATATTTAAGATTCGAGTAGGGATCCGGGTAACAGCTACCCAATCACAGATTACACTTGCGCAAGTGGAATTAGGGTCACAGATATCAAGTAGTGGAAGTTATAAAAAAGTGATGACAGGAAGTATACGATGTAATTTGTGCTGAAAGTGATATAATCAAATTACAATCCAATTTGTTAAAAATAATAAAATCCTAAACAATTGCACTCCAAACCCACAAGTTACAAAATTCAAAAATTAAAAATGAAAATGAATTTAAAATCTGAGTAAAACCTGTGATAGGAATTCAGTTACCTAACAGTGAAACACCCAAGGATCCCGGTGTTCTACCATCTGCCAAAGATCCATAAGAGCCTCACGAATCCACCAGGGCGCCCAATCATTTCGGGAATTGGATCTCTCTCTAGCAATCTGTCCGAATATATCGACAAGAAACTTCAGCCATTTGTAAGATCCCTGCCATCCTACTTAAGAGACTCCACAGAAATCCTCAATCTTCTCAGGAACATGGAGTGGGATGATAGTTACATCATGGTTACAAGTGATGTAACATCTTTATATACATCCATCCCACATGAAGAGGGTCTTGAATCCATTGGCCATTTTCTAGAGAAGGACACAGACATGCCGGAAGTCCAAAAAACATTCATATTGGATGGTATCAACTACATTCTTAAACATAATTTTTTCTGTTGGGAAGGTACCTTTTATCGTCAAGTATGTGGAACAGCCATGGGGACCAGGTTCGCGCCAAGCTATGCCAACCTCTACATGGGAAAGTGGGAGAACATCTTTTGGGAGGCATGC
Source organism: Bombina bombina (assembly GCF_027579735.1). Lineage (NCBI taxonomy): Eukaryota > Metazoa > Chordata > Amphibia > Anura > Bombinatoridae > Bombina > Bombina bombina. The sequence goes on from NC_069502.1 coordinate 827,925,921, forward strand.
CCAGCAGGCGCGGACCTGGTCCTATACAAAAGGTACATAGACGATATCTTCCTCATTTGGAAGGGGAGTTTGGAAGATCTTCAGTATACGCTAGAAGTGATGAATAAAAACCAACTAAATCTGAAGTTTACAAGTACCATCAGCAAAACCAATGTAGTGTTTTTGGATCTTGACATAAGAGTGACAAATGGAAGAGTGGAAACTTCAACCCACTTCAAGGAAGTGGATTTGAATAAACTTCATCCACCATACAAGCTGCCATCATAGGAAATGGATCTCTAACATCCCGAAGGGTCAATTAATGAGAATCAGGAAAAACTGTTCGGGTGAAGACATGTGGACCAAACAGTCGGCAATGCTCAAAAATAAATTCCTAGAGAGGGGGTACGACGAATCCTCCATAAATAAGACAATTGAAGAAGTCTCATTAGAAGAGAAGATCTATTAACCTATAGAAAGAAACACAACACAACAACTCCCGGAAACCTAAAGATACCATTTATCACTCAATATAGTGAAAGAAAGAAAGTAATTGAGGATATTATTAAACGCCATTGGTATCTTTTGAAGGAAGACGATGTAATAGGAGAACACCTAACAGAACAACCAGGCTTCATCTTCAGGAAAGCAGATAACCTTAAATCCATCTTAGCCCCGAGTATCCCGAGGAACAAAATGACTAAGAACCAAATGGGGGTTCTAGGAAAGAAGTTGAAAGGTTTTTTCCCATGCCACTTCTGTAAGGCGTGCAAACATGGAATAAAAACAGACACATTCAAATCTAAGATCACAAACGAGCTTCATAACATCAAGCAAACCATCAGATGCTCAGACCACCATGTGGTATATTTAATCGAATGTGGGTGTGGCCTACAATATGTGGGTCAGACCACAAGAAAGTTGAGGGACAGGATCCGGGAGCATCTCCTACAAATAAAGTGGAAGAAAATAGATCTGCCCCTCTATAAACATTTCAAAGAGGTACATGGAAGTAGTAGTGAAAGCCTAAAATACTTGGGCATCTGTAAACTAAACAAAGACTGGAGAGGGGGTAACATGGAAGCAAGAATGCTGAAAACCGAGTCCAAATGGATTTTCCATTTGGACTGTATTTATCCCAAAGGACATAACGCCAACTTTGAGATAGTCCACCTATTTTAAAATAACTAAGTCTGGAAACAACTCTAAATACAACTATTGACAATAAGGAGAAAAAGAACAACCCTCCAAAACAAATATGTATTGGAATAATAAATGGCCAAGATAAGAAAAAAAAAAAAACAAAAAAAAAAAAAAAACCAATCCCTTTGAATCCAATACTAGACTAAATATGTATTGATACAACAAAACGTTTTTTAAAAAAATCAAAGTCTATAAGAAGGATAATGGATATACTGAGACCCCTTGAAATTAGGGAAATTATTCCAAATAAAATTGTTCTTAAGTTTCTTATCAAATATTGGCTCTTTAATAAAACTGTTCAACCTCTGATTTTTTGAGCACTTAGAACAATTAGAATATCAATTTCGATAAAAAGACTGCCTTTATAGTAACAAAATAACTTGGGAGAATAGAATTACTCCCCCAACATAGAAGAATACATTTCTACATACAACAGTGAAAAAGTAGTTAAAATGTGAAAATATAACATTGAAGCCAACCAATACATACAAATAAACATAGAAAATCTAATTTTATACACATGTTACCAATATGCTGCATGTAATTCTTAATGTAATTTTAATGTTTCTAATATTTGTAAATCCTGGAATATGGAAGCCTAAAATCATGAAATTTACCCTTATCTTATGTAAAAAATCCCACAACCAAACCAACTCTAGATAAAATCAGAGATTATTAGACCATAAACGGATAAAAAAGAATAAGACATAAAATTATGTTTACAATCTAAGAGTTAAATAAGTCTCGAATTGTGAATAAGACAACACTCTCTAAAAATAGATATGGGAGCATAAGAGAATTATTCCCCAGTAACGCATTCTGCAAGTTTTGTAGTTGCCCTATTACAATTCCAAATGCCCTTTTTCAAAATGGCTACGGAAAAAACGGATATGACCTACCGGAAGTATGTACAACCCGCACTTCCGGTTTAGCGATATTGGCCGAAAAATGTTGGCGGGCAATCCGGTCCCATCCTGAGGCATTTTGGCGCCAAAACTTTAGAAAAATATTCCTAAGGACACTATATAAGGTTAGTAAACCCTTAGCCTCACTATGTCTTGAGAAAGGCCCATCAGAGGGCCGAAACGCGTAGACGGACAATCGGCATACGATTTGTGAGGCTTGCCATATTTCCAGGATATTGCTGAGTGGGGTGAGTTTATTTACCAATACTCCGCACCCCATAGGCTGTTTGTTTAGTGCACTTTCTTTTTCTTTTTTAGGTATTGTTTGTATTGATCACGACTGGGATCCCTAAAAAGTTAGGATCATCAGCTACATTGGACCCTATCGAGGGACACCAGGAATTGGATTTTTTTACTGACTTTTTAATAGGACTTTGTTCACAGGACCATCAGACTTTATTTTTCAATTTTATTTTATACTCCTTATTTTTTTTATTTTGTATTTCTGTATTTGATTCATTGTTTACATTTGATTCTCGATTAGGAGATTGCCAGTATTTTTTGAGGAAGTTAAGGATCCACGCACATATATTCACTTTTTATATTAGGGATTATTTGTATTTGTTTGTACATCTTTTTCTTACAAAGAAGTTTGTAAATCTCCCACTAAGGCTAAGATGTTTTTAGTTTAATTTTTCCAGAACATACCGGTATTGTTCTAGCTAGGTTGGATTTGGTTTATATATACTGTACACATCATTTGTTTGCACAATTTGTATATATTTTTTCACAAAGTCACTTTATCTTTGGATCACAGGTTTTACTCAGATTAAATATTTCTAGTTCACTTTACACCATCAGCTCTAAGCTTCTTCAGTATTACATAGCTGACTGATAGTAGTCTACATCTGGACTTGTAGCTATAAGCTCAGTTTTTATACTATATAAAAGACAGAACCTTGAGATCCCATTTTTTAAAAAAAAATTTTTTATTGTATTTTGAATTTTCTATTTTTCATTGTATCTGCATTGCATTTTAGATTGTATTGTAATGGAACACATGTGAAGGGTTTGATTGTACATAACCCAAGTGATTAAAAGGAATTTTAACAGATATTTGTTGGACTTAGATTTATAAGTTTGTTTTCTTGTAATTATTTGATTTAGATTAGTCCTGTGATATACTTAAAGGGACAGTCAACACCAGAATTTTTGTTGTTTAAAAAGATAGATAATCCCTTTATTACCCATTCACCAGTTTTGCAAAACCAACACTGTTATATTAATAGACTTTTTACTTCTGTGACTAACTTTTATCAAAGCATCTTCTGACTGCCCCTAATCACATGACTTTTAGTTATTATCTATTGACTTGCATTTTAGCCAATTGGTGCCGTGTCTGCCACTAGCCACGGGCGTGATCACAATGCTATCTATATGGCCTACATGAGCTTGCTCTACCCTGCTGTGAAAAGTAAATAAAATAGAGGCGGCCTTCAAGGGCTTAGAAATTATCATATGTGCATTTCTAGGTTTGCTTTCTACTAGAATGCCAAGAGAACAAAGCAAAATTGTTGATAAAAGTAAATTGGAAAGTTGTTTAAAATTATATGCCCTATTTGAAAAATGAAAGTTTTTTTTGGACTTGACTGTCCCTTTAACTTCACGTTCCTAACAACATGACCTAGTTCCCAAGCAGAACCGGAGTGCAGTCCTTCATTTGTATTCTGTAACAAGCAAAACATTTTCCCACATATTACAGAGAAAAATAACGCTGCTGTTTCCTAATAAAGAGAAACTGCTTTATTTGTCACTGCACAACTTCCTCTTGCGCAGTGAAACTTTCAGCTCTCCGGAAGAGAAGGGGAAAAAGCCGTCTCCCCAAGGACCGCCCATCGCTGGCGTTAACCATACAGGAAACTCCCAGTCGGCACAATGTGCATGTAACCGCCGGGAAAAGTGACCATGCACAAGTAAAAAGCCCCAATGCCTAATTAACAAAGAAAGCGCCCATTAAAAGTCATGACAGAATAATAGTCTCCCGGTCGGCATGATAGCTTATGTAACCTCCGGGAGATGAGGTCACTGCAATCGCTAGACTGGTTAAAGCCTAATAACAAGTGATCAATTATGCTCGAAGAGAGCAATGTGATTACAGAGGGCGCTGTCAGTACAGTAATCTCCCGGTCGGCTTGATTGCATTATGCAACCGCCGGGAGATGTGACCAGTGTAACCATAAAATTGTCCCAATGTCTGTGACAATTGATTTGCGTGTAGCTGTCGAGTATAGTCTCCGAAACCTAAAGGAGAATTCATACCCGACTAAAATAAAGTGCCCATATCTTTCACTAAGGGCTTCCCATTTACAACGTGAGTGGCCAACTTCTTCTGAGTTCTTCTTTTTTCTTTTAACCCCAGTAATAAAAAGCGGCACTTACCTCACAGTCTGCCAACAGCAAAGGCAGCTCCCAGGTTTATGAAGTCCTACTCTTCACATGGACCTGAGGATTAAAAGAAAGCACTGAGTAATATCCCTCAGATTTTTCCAGGTTAGGGCAGCAACAGTATATGGGAGGCGCAGTGAGAATTATGTCCCACAAGTTCCCATTACTCTAAAGCCACCAAAAGCTCTACTGAAAAGACTGATATGGACTACGACTACACCCTAGAACAAATCAGCACTCTCTGGCACTACTTTAAAAATAATAAACTCTTGATTGAAGAATCTATAACTAACACCTCACTTTACCTCTTCCTATCACTAACGTAGGCAAAGAGAATGACTGGTTATTTCTAGTATAAGGTGGCGCAATGGAAGTTGCTATTCCCAATGCAGGTATATTTGAATTATTAAAAATTGTATACATTTTTGTTTGTTAAAAATTCCCATAGTTCATTAAACACACCTCTATTTATAAGTAGCAAAGTATAAGCTGCGCTTCTTTGCACAGAGTAAAGAGTTAATCTGATGGATATTCTAATGTTCAAAACATACAATGTTGATATATAAGGAAAAAGCAAGATTTCCAAATCTAAGTGAACATTTATTATATATATGTATAGATATTCGAAACACCAAATAACAGTTTTAGCACTTATCTGGAATAAGTAAAATACTTCCCAGGTGTGGTTGGTAAATCGGTGGGTGCTGTTCTCAAAAGGACAACCAGGGCTGTGCTCCTGATATAACAATACACTGCAAGGACAAAAGAAGAAAGAGAGCGCAACCCACTCTAAGGGTAAAAATGTTTTAATATAACGCGCAATGCAAGAAGTGCTAGTAATGCACGTACAGAATATAAAATCAAACAGGCACAATCATATCACCACAGTCCGGTTTGTCAGTATCAGCGTGTGTCTCGATGTTTCAGCAGTCCGTGATCACCTTCCTACACTCTCCGGAAAAGTTTCAGGGTCTCACGGTACTAGCAGGACCGTAGCTGAATCAGGCAGTTTCTGACTGTGGTAGACTGAAGTGCGTATACCTCTACGCGTTTCGTCAAGCTCCGGCTTAACTTTCTCAAGAGGATATATTAAATTCCAAAAGTCTGTGGTTTTTAAATGTTCAAGGAAAAGCGCGCCCCTAGCATCTCAACTTCTCATTGGGCTGACGCTTCCCTTTGTGATTGGCTTAATGTCCAGACAACTCCCATATAAAATGGACCAATAGGAGCAGTCCATTGGAAACAGGCACAGGAGAACTGAATTGACCATTTCTGCGCTAATAAAGAAATACACCACAAACGCACCTTGCAACCACCAGCTTCCTGCGCTCCTCTGTGCTGTAAGGCTCCACCAAGGGTATTCCTAATAACCGCACTTCTTCAAGTTTGGTGACGTGAATGGACTGCTCCTATTGGTCCATTTTATATGGGAGTTGTCTGGACATTAAGCCAATCACAAAGGGAAGCGTCAGCCCAATGAGAAGTTGAGATGCTAGGGGCGCGCTTTTCCTTGAACATTTAAAAACCACAGACTTTTGGAAGTTAATATATCCTCTTGAGAAAGTTAAGCCGGAGCTTGACGAAACGCGTAGAGGTATACGCACTTCAATCTACCACAGTCAGAAACTGCCTGATTCAGCTACGGTCCTGCTAGTACCGTGAGACCCTGAAACTTTTCCGGAGAGTGTAGGAAGGTGATCACGGACTGCTGAAACATCGAGACACACGCTGATACTGACAAACCGGACTGTGGTGATATGATTGTGCCTGTTTGATTTTATATTCTGTACGTGCATTACTAGCACTTCTTGCATTGCGTGTAATATTAAAACATTTTTACCCTTAGAGTGGGTTACACCTCTATTTATATATTCCTCTTGGAAAAATAGATACTGGACAAAAATTAGATTTAAAAGTCTATGCTGTTTTATTAAATTCCTTATTGTAACAATATAAACCAGTTTAAAAGCTTGACACCGGTGTCTTCTAGATTAATTTATAAAAACATAAAATTGTATCTATATGTTTATACAATCATTAGTAAAAAATGTAAAATTGTATCTTAAAACCATATACAAAGTGACTTGCAAGATATCGATATACAATTCTAATAAACTTATATAAGCATTGTTATGGCTAAATGGCAATGTGAGTTACAGAATGAGTGCCGTAGTTAGCCACACTATGGAGACTTTTATGTCCGGTGTTACCTTATAGTGTATCTGTCTGATTACACTATATTGGTGAGTTCGTGGTGTGGAAAGATTAATATGCAAAAAATGTTCTTGGTATCTGAAACGATCTTCCTTTCGGTCAGTGACCGCACGTCTGCTTCTGAATAAACCGCTTCTCCTGAGATGCCTCCTTAGCGTTTTTTTTCTTCTTTGCGGTCCTTGATTAACCTCTTGTTGTCAAGGTTCTTGACTTTGTGGACCTTTTTGTGCTGGGAGTAAGTCAGTGATCCTCGATGTGTATGTGTAGTTGCGGTAATCCTTTGTTGGGCCACAATCGATGTGGCTAGTGGTCTGGTGTCTGATCTTCCTTTCGGTCAGTGACCGATCGATTCCTGTTGGTGTAGCCGCTCCTCTTTAAGGTCTCTGGGTGATAGTCTTTAGTGCAGGCAAGTGGTGTAACGCTAAGTTACAAATAGCGGTTTTTCTTGCCGGAATTTGATGAATAGGTAATGTTTGTTAAGAGCACAAAAAGCTCTGTGTGATCCTTTATTCACCACAATCAGTGTGGCTATTGCTCTGGTATCAACGCGTTTCGGCTGGGCAGCCTTTCTCAAGATACCAGTGAGGTGGATTCTTGCCTTTTTAAAGCCTGATTTTTAACTCTTTCATTACTTGTCATAATTGCATAGTATGTTTCACTTGTATTCTGATATTATGTTTTTTGGGAAGAAAGTCCGATCCTTTCTCTGCAATATGGTTGATGTTTTAAAAAAAAACATTAGTGCAAATGTAAGATACTTTAAATATTAGCAATATATTTGTATTTGTAGATTTTTAAAATTGTTTGTCACAACTTATACCTTAGATTATACAACTTTCAATAGGTATATGCTCAAAAGTTTTTTTATATACATATCAAAAGGAATATTTAAAAAAAAATTTAGACATATCAAAAGGAATATATAAATACATATGGATCTTGGCATTGAATTTCGTACTTTCTGATGTGAATGTATATGTTATTGTGAGTTTGACCGGGTTTGGTTTAATATCTGGGTTTAAATGTTAGGTCCAATTTCTAATGGATTATGGTCGAAATATTCTTATGCAGTTTATTGGGTCATTTCTATAGTGGGGGCATGTGCTTTGTATGATGAGTGCTATAGAGTAATTGGTGGCAGGTATTTGCACATTGTGATTAAATCCATTATATAATAGCGTTAAGATCTAATTCGCTATTCAAGCCTTTTGGGTACAAAGTGCCCATTTCAAATATTAGTTTGGCTTCTTGAAATAGTAATCTCTTTTCTAGATTCCCTCCTCTACCATCTGTCTTCACTTTCTTTATGCAGCAGAATTTCATGTCATTTGGGTTACCTCTATGAAACTGTTTGAAATGGGCATATAGCCTTGTGTTGTCCTTCTCTTTTTCTATACTACGGATGTGTTCCCTTATTCTTTGTTTTAATATTCTGCCCGTTTGGCCAAAATATTGAAGCTCACATGAGCATTGTAATAAATATATGATGTTGGTGTCTGTGCACCTTATGATGTTGTTTATCTTAATTTCAGTTACAGTTGATTTTACCGTTTTGGTGCTGTACTTACACGATTTACATTCGTGACAGGGGAAAAAACCTTCTGTTATTTCAGCTTTCACTGTATTAGAAATATCTTCGTCTGCACAAATAAATCAGATTCAGTTTTTAGATCACATGATCTGGTTTTTATACCATAAAACAGTTTGGGGTAGATTATAAGTGGCATGCAAACATTAGCACGACCACAATAGTGTAATATTGCGGCTGCGTTAACAATCCCTTAAATTAAAAGTTGAAATTAAACGTGAATGAGGAAGTGCAAACACATTTTACACTTGTATGGTTAGCGTGTCTGAAGACCTCGCGTAAAGGCTAGGGAGTTAAAAAAAGATGCACCAAACACAACATAAATAAATTAAAAAACATTTACACTCATATATACACAATCTAATAAAAATTATTCACATAAATATTAACAAAAAAGTTAAGGTTCAAAAGGTATATAGTATATGACAAGGTGAAAAGGGCGTACATAGAGAAATAGTTGGAGGGCAAACAGCGCCTATGACTATGTACCGGCTACACTATTAGGAAGACCCCCTATTAGGTCTGGTGAAGATAACTAAGAAAGATAAATAGGAGCGCCTATGGCTTAGGTACAGTCAGGGATCACACTCAGGGTGGGTTATGTACTAAAATTGATTATTTATTATAAAATTCAACATAAAGCAAAAATGTAAAATTAAAACCTCATAAAAAACATATAGCCTAATACAAAGGGTGCTACTAAGTTACATCAGTTTCTTGTTTAAGAATCAATCACATGCAAAAAATAAGCAAAAATAAGCAAACATATATGGCAGGATTTGTATCCTCTATTACAACAAGGTTTTTAAACCAAACTGTAGACCTTCACAACAACCAGACTCAACGACTGGTCTATGCTATTATGCACCGTATGTGTCAATATAAATTCACACCATATGCGTATATGTGCGTGAACAGAAGACAGTCACGATCTATGTTTCAGAATATTTAAGATACAAATAATTTAATATGTCTGAGTACTAAAAAACGATGATCTAATATGTAAAAGTGACGATATAAAACGTGTAAAAATAGTGTTAATTTTAAAAATCACATTGAAAAAAATCAGAGACTCTGAAAAAAGTGTAAAATAAAATGAGACAAAACCGGTTTGTCAAAAATGTGAATTGGATAACAGGGTGATATATGTAAAAATAACGACCAAAATGTGCAAAAAAAGTGATCAATGTTGTGCAAAAAAGGTGCTTCTGTGCTTGACTCCTAATAAACAATAGTGTCTGACTCCAATGGATTGCTAACAATTGACAAATCCAATCAATATATCTTTTCAATAATAACACATAAAAACATAAAAAACAAATGGCCAATAATAAAAATCCTAAAATATTGTCCAGTTTAAAGTCCAATATTGTTGGTCCACACTGGTATGGCACTGGAGGGAGGAAAAAACCAAATTAACTTTGGATTGTATCCTGGTCCAGAGTCCTAATACTTGCTGGATGAATCTGTGAAAAAAAAAACAGAAAGAATACCTCACATAAAGGGTCTCTAGGGTGAAGTTCAAATGGTATCAAACTTACCCCCAAAGCCAAGATTCCTGGTACTGGTGTAGCCTCACAAACCTCTACGCGTTTCGGCCCTGCAGCGGGGCCTTTTTCAAGATAATATGAGGCTGAAATAAACTAGACTTTTATAGCTGATAAGGGGGAGTGGCTTGGTCAAAATTGCGCCAAATATTGCTGCCGGCGGGAAAAGTTCTACCGCCAAAAAAGCTGTCCTCGTGATTACTCTATTAAACCGGATATCCGCTATGCCCCATGCTTCCGGTAGCGTCACTTCCGGTTTTCCCGGTGAATTTCCGGTTTCTTATATTTCCGGCGGACGCTAAGCCATCTTTGTAGTGGGCAAATAGGGTGATAAGTGGGCATTTTTGATCTATTCCTATTTCCTAATTATGAGTTTGCCGGCTAAGGGAGACTATTGGGAAATGTAAAAAATAAATTTAGAAATATATAAAAATGTATAAAAACTGAAATTTAAAATGATGGGATTAGATTTTAGGCTCATAAGTACCAGGATAAACATATTTGCACTGGTATACTTGGACTTAAACATAAAATTGAATAATCATACAATTGAATAATCGTTATAGTAGAATCTGAAACGACATTAGAACACCACAAATGGGAACATTGGGGGTTCCCTCTAATTCCTAACATCCACTTGATTCTATACAATCTTAGTTGTTCTAACATAAGGGGAATGGTTGATGTCAACGTGAGATAAGACCATAGACAGTTGGATTACAATACAAATTTTCATATTCACGGAGTTCTTAACACCAGGGTGACCCCTTGCTATTCTATTATAAAATAATAAATCAATGAAATCGCTGGAGAATCATTACTACGATTTTATTGTATACAATTGTGAATTCGGTTTTATTTATACAGCAAACGTGGTGATTCATCAGACATCATAATGCTTTATGTAGTTGTTGCCCAAACTATATATAATGGGGAGGTTTCTATATAATATCTTACTGATGGTTTTTTGGGGGATTTCCCGGTATGTTGGGATATCTTAGTAGGAGTCGGTCTATATGGGTATCTTATTTAATTTTGAAATAGATGTACTATTTCAAAGTTAGCATTGTGTCCTTTCGGATAGATGCTGTCCAAGTTGAATATCCACTTGGATTCTATCTTCAACATCTTGCTTTCCATGTTTCCACCCCTCCAATCCCTATTTACCTTACAAATCCCCATAAACTTGAAACTTTTGTTACTTCCCCCATGTGTTTCTTTAAAGTGTTTGTAAAGAGGCAAATCTGTTTTTCCCCATTTAATCTGCAATAAATGCTCCCGGATTCTATCCTTCAATTTCCTAGTGGTCTGTCCCACGTATTGCAGGCCACAGCCGCATTCTATTAGATATACTACAAATTTGTCTGTACACCTGATGGTTTGTTTGACTTGAAATGTTTCATTATTTATTTTGGATCTAAAACAGTTTTTCTTAACACCATGTTGGCACGCTTTACATAGGTGGCATGGATAAAAGCCATGGAGTTTCTTGGCTGTTATCCCTGAGATGTTAGCCGGATTGGTATTACACTTAGGAATACTTGGAGCCAATATTGACTTTAGATTCTCCGCTTTTCTGTAAATGAAGTAGGGTCGTTCGGTTAGATGTTCCCCTATGATGTCATCATCCTTGAGAAGGTGCCAGTGTCTTTTCACTATATCTTCCATTACCTTTTTCCTCTCATTGTATTGGGTGATAAATGGGATCTTTAGTTCTTCCTCTGGTGTCGCATGTTTCTTGTCTTTATATCCTAGGAGACTTTCTCTTTTCAAGTCCTTTACATCTTGTATAGTCTTGTCTATATATGCTTCGTCATAACCCCTTGCGAGGAACCTGTTTTTGAGTATTTGGGACTGTTTAGACCAAGACTCTTCAGTTGAACAGTTCTTTTTAATCCTCATGAGCTGTCCTTTTGGTATATTTGATATCCATTTTCTGTGATGACAGCTCGACTGATGAATGTAGTTATTTGAATCGACCTCCTTGAAGTGTGTTGAGGTCTCAATTCTTCCATTTTCGACTCTGATATCCAGATCTAGGAAGACTATATGGTCTTTGCTAATGGTGTTCGTAAACTTCAAATTGGACTGATTCTTATTCATTACCCCTAATGTATGTTCCAGGTCTTCTCTATTGCCTTTCCAGATGATTAGCAGGTCGTCTATAAATAGGGATTGGAGGGGTGGAAACATGGAAAGCAAGATGTTGAAGATAGAATCCAAGTGGATATTCAACTTGGACAGCATCTATCCGAAAGGACACAATGCTAACTTTGAAATAGTACATCTATTTCAAAATTAAATAAGATACCCATATAGACCGACTCCTACTAAGATATCCCAACATACCGGGAAATCCCCCAAAAAACCATCAGTAAGATATTATATAGAAACCTCCCCATTATATATAGTTTGGGCAACAACTACATAAAGCATTATGATGTCTGATGAATCACCACGTTTGCTGTATAAATAAAACCGAATTCACAATTGTATACAATAAAATCGTAGTAATGATTCTCCAGCGATTTCATGGATTTATTATTTTATAATAGAATAGCAAGGGGTCACCCTGGTGTTAAGAACTCCGTGAATATGAAAATTTGTATTGTAATCCAACTGTCTATGGTCTTATCTCACGTTGACATCAACCATTCCCCTTATGTTAGAACAACTAAGATTGTATAGAATCAAGTGGATGTTAGGAATTAGGGGGAACTCCCAATGTTCCCATTTGTGGTGTTTTTATGTCGTTTCAGATTCTACTATAACGATTATTCAATTGTATGATTATTCAATTTTATGTTTAAGTCCAAGTATACCAGTGCAAATATGTTTATCCTGGTACTTATGAGCCTAAAATCTAATCCCATCATTTTAAATTTCAGTTTTTATACATTTTTATATATTTCTAAATTTATTTTTTACATTTCCCAATAGTCTCCCTTAGCCGGCAAACTCATAATTAGGAAATAGGAATAGATCAAAAATGCCCACTTATCACCCTATTTGCCCACTACAAAGATGGCTTAGCGTCCGCCGGAAATATAAGAAACCGGAAATTCACCGGGAAAACCGGAAGTGACGCTACCGGAAGCATGGGGCATAGCGGATATCCGGTTTAATAGAGTAATCACGAGGACAGCTTTTTTGGCGGTAGAACTTTTCCCGCCGGCAGCAATATTTGGCGCAATTTTGACCAAGCCACTCCCCCTTATCAGCTATAAAAGTCTAGTTTATTTCAGCCTCATATTATCTTGAAAAAGGCCCCGCTGCAGGGCCGCAACGCGTAGAGGTTTGTGAGGCTACACCAGTACCAGGAATCTTGGCTTTGGGGGTAAGTTTGATACCATTTGAACTTCACCCTAGAGACCCTTTATGTGAGGTATTCTTTCTGTTTTTTTTCACAGATTCATCCAGCAAGTATTAGGACTCTGGACCAGGATACAATCCAAAGTTAATTTGGTTTTTTCCTCCCTCCAGTGCCATACCAGTGTGGACCAACAATATTGGACTTTAAACTGGACAATATTTTAGGATTTTTATTATTGGCCATTTGCTTTTTAGATATGTTTTTTATGTTTTTATGTGTTATTATTGAAAAGATATATTGATTGGATTTGTCAATTGTTAGCAATCCATTGGAGTCAGACACTATTGTTTATTAGGAGTCAAGCACAGAAGCACCTTTTTTGCACAACATTGATCACTTTTTTGCACATTTTGGTCGTTATTTTTACATATATCACCCTGTTATCCAATTCACATTTTTGACAAACCGGTTTTGTCTCATTTTATTTTACACTTTTTTCAGAGTCTCTGATTTTTTTCAATGTGATTTTTAAAATTAACACTATTTTTACACGTTTTATATCGTCACTTTTACATATTAGATCATCGTTTTTTAGTACTCAGACATATTAAATTATTTGTATCTTAAATATTCTGAAACATAGATCGTGACTGTCTTCTGTTCACGCACATATACGCATATGGTGTGAATTTATATTGACACATACGGTGCATAATAGCATAGACCAGTCGTTGAGTCTGGTTGTTGTGAA
>NC_069502.1:827940365-827943182 GCF_027579735.1 Bombina bombina
CTAGAGACATAAACCTGACATCAACTCTGATAATATCAAAAATGGCATCACAGATAAAATTATTAGCATGCTGAAGAAGAATAATAATATCATGAGAATCATGATCTGTTACTTGTTGCGCTAAAGTTTCCAACCAAAAAGTTGAAGCTGCAGCAACATCAGCCAAAGATATAGCAGGTCTAAGAAGATTACCTGAACACAGATAAGCTTTTCTTAGAAAGGATTCAATTTTCCTATCTAAAGGATCCTTAAACGAAGTACCATCTGACGTAGGAATAGTAGTACGTTTAGCAAGGGTAGAAATAGCCCCATCAACTTTAGGGATTTTATCCCAAAATTCTAATCTGTCAGACGGCACAGGATATAATTGCTTAAAACGTTTAGAAGGAGTAAATGAATTACCCAATTTATCCCATTCTTTGGAAATTACTGCAGAAATAGCATTAGGAACAGGAAAAACTTCTGGAATAACCACAGGAGATTTAAATACCTTATCCAAACGTTTAGAATTAGTATCAAGAGGACCAGAATCCTCTATTTCTAAAGCAATTAGTACTTCTTTAAGTAAAGAACGAATAAATTCCATTTTAAATAAATATGAAGATTTATCAGCATCAATCTCTGAGACAGAATCCTCTGAACCAGAAGAGTCATCAGAATCAGAATTATGATGTTCATTTAAAAATTCATCTGTAGGGAGAGAAGTTTTAAAAGATTTTTTACGTTTACTAGAAGGAGAAATAACAGACATAGCCTTCTTTATGGATTCAGAAACAAAATCTCTTATGTTATCAGGAACATTCTGCACCTTAGATGTTGAAGGAACTGCAACAGACAATGGTACTTTACTAAAGGAAATATTATCTGCATTAACAAGTTTGTCATGACAATTAATACAAACAACAGCCGGAGGAATAGCTACCAAAAGTTTACAGCAGATACACTTAGCTTTGGTAGATCCAGCACTAGACAGTGATTTTCCTGTAGTATCTTCTGACTCAGATGGAACGTGAGACATCTTGCAATATGTAAGAGAAAAAAACAACATATAAAGCAAAATTGATCAAATTCCTTAAATGACAGTTTCAGGAATGGGAAAAAATGCCAAAGAACAAGCTTCTAGCAACCAGAAGCAATGAAAAATGAGACTTAAATAATGTGGAGACAAAAGCGACGCCCATATTTTTTAGCGCCAAATAAGACGCCCACATTATTTGGCGCCTAAATGCTTTTGGCGCCAAAAATGACGCCACATCCGGAACACCGACACTTTTGGCGCAAAATAACGTCAAAAAAATGTATGACGCCGGAAACGGAAAGATTTTTTGCGCCAAAAAAGTCCGCGCCAAGAATGACGCAATAAAATGAAGCATTTTCAGCCCCCGCGAGTCTAACAGCCCACAGGGAAAAAGAGTCAAATTTTTGAAGGTAAGAAAAAATGATTAATTCAAATGCATTATCCCAAATATGAAACTGACTGTCTGAAAAATAAGGAATGTTGAACATTCTGAGTCAAGGCAAATAAATGTTTGAATACATATATTTAGAACTTATAAACAAAGTGCCCAACCATAGCTTAGAGTGTCACAGAAAATAAGATTTACTTACCCCAGGACACTCATCTACATGTTTGTAGAAAGCCAAACCAGTACTGAAACGAGAATCAGCAGAGGTAATGGTATATATAAGAGTATATCGTCGATCTGAAAAGGGAGGTAAGAGATGAATCTCTACGACTGATAACAGAGAACCTATGAAATAGACCCCGTAGAAGGAGATCACTGCATTCAAATAGGCAATACTCTCCTCACATCCCTCTGACATTCACTGCACGCTGAGAGGAAAACCGGGCTCCAACTTGCTGCGGAGCGCATATCAACGTAGAATCTAGCACAAACTTACTTCACCACCTCCATCGGAGGCAAAGTTTGTAAAACTGAATTGTGGGTGTGGTGAGGGGTGTATTTATAGGCATTTTGAGGTTTGGGAAACTTTGCCCCTCCTGGTAGGAATGTATATCCCATACGTCACTAGCTCATGGACTCTTGCTAATTACATGAAAGAAATAGCTACCCCTCTGGATTTTGATTCAAAAGAGGCCTCAATTACCACGGGGAACCTTTTTGATGTACGGGATAGGGGAGAGGCTCGTATCCAATGAGTCTCCTGTATGCAGGCGACATCTATTTTGTGTTTTTGTAAGTGATTTGATAGTAGGCTGCGTTTAGTTGGAGAGTTAAGCCCCTGTACATTCAGAGATAGAAATCTGAGATTTTCCATTCCTAAGTTTCAGTTGTGAGAAGGAATAGAAACCAGAAGTGTAGGCTATATGGACATAGGGGTAGGGAAGGAGGTGGGTCAGGAGGCTAGTTATTCTCACCCTTGGGCTCGGCGGTAAGGGACTGTTCAGAAAAATTTCTGGAGCTGGTCAGGTTATAGATATTAGTCTGGCGGTGTAATTGTTGTTTGTAGAAAGGTGAGGGGGCAAGGAATTACAGCGGGCAAGAGCAGCTTAGGTTTGAAAAAGATGGAGAGGTAAGAAAGGGGATGAAAGAATTAAGGCAGAGGGCTTTAAAAGAGAAGTGAAAGAATTAATAAGGGATATGGGGGGGAAGAGAGAGGGGCGGAGCCAGAGAAAGATGAAGAGATTAGTTTTTGGTATCAATAATTAAGCAAAGTGCAGAGTTTTGTTGGGGATATGAGTAAAGTTGTCCGATCAGGTACTGTTAAGGTTGAGTGAAGGTGAACTCAGTTGGTGGGGTTAGAGCACCCCTCTAGATAGAGTCATAATTTGGTAGTGGTGGAAGTGAAGAGTAC
>NC_069502.1:827943282-827949116 GCF_027579735.1 Bombina bombina
AGGACAGAGGGGAGAGAGAGAGAGACAGAGGAGAGACAGACAGGGGAGAGAGAGAGAGACAGATGAGAGAGAGAGAGACAGATGGGAGAGAGAGAGAGAGAGAGAGAGAGAGAGAGAGAGGAGAGAGAGAGACAGAGGGGGAGGAATAAAGAGACAGAGGGGGAGGGATAGAGAGACAGAGGGGGAGATAGAGAGATACAGAGGAGAGAGAGAGACAGAGGGGGGAGAGAGAGAGAGACAGAGGGGAGAGAAAGAGAGACAGAGGAGAGACAGACAGAGGAGAGAGAGAGACAGATGGGAGAGAGAGAGAGACAGAGGGGGATGGAGAAAGGGAGAGACAGAAGGGAGAGAGAGAGAGAGAGAGAGGGGGGGGGGAGAGAGAGAGTGAGAGAGAGGAGAGAGAGAGACAGAGGGGGAGGAATAAAGAGACAGAGGGGGAGGGATAGAGAGATACAGAGGAGAGAGAGAGACAGAGGGGGGAGAGAGAGAGAGACAGAGGGGGAGGGATAGAGAGACAGAGGGGGAGGGATAGAGAGACAGAGGGGGAGAGAGAGAGAGAGAGACAGAGGGGAGAAAGAGAGAGACAGAAAGGAGAGAGACAGAGGGGAGAGAAAGAGAGAAATACAGAGGGAGAGTTAGATACAGAGGGGAGAGAGAGAGAGACAGAGGGGGGAATGAGAGACAGAGGGGGAGGGATAGAGAGACAGAGGGGGAGGGATAGAGAGACAGAGGGGAGGGATAGAGAGACAGAGGGGGAGGGATAGAGAGACAGACAGAGGGGAGAAAGAGAGAGACAGACAGAGGGGGGAGAGAGAGACAGAGACAGGGGGAGAGAAACAGAGGGGGGAGAGAGAGACAGAGGGGAGAGAGAGAAGAGAGAGAGAGACACAGAGGGGAGAGACAGAGGGGAGAGAGAGAGAAGTGAGAGAGACACAGAGGGGAGAGAGAGACAGAGGGGATAGAGATAGACAGAGGGGGAGGGAGAAAGGGAGAGACAAAAGGGGAGGGAGAAAGGGAGAGACAGAGGGGGAGGGAGAAAGGGAGCGACAGGGGGGGAGAGAGAGAGAAAGACAGAGGTGAGAGAGAGAGGAGAGAGAGACAGACAGAGGGGAGATAGAGAGACACAGATGTGAGAGATAGAGAGACAGATGTGAGAGACAGAGAGACAGAAGGGAGAGATAGAGAGACAGAAGAGAGAGATAGAGAGAAAGACAGAGGGGAGAGAGAGAGATGGGAGAGAGAGAGACAGAGGGGGATGGAGAAAGGGAGAGACAGAAGGGAGAGACAGAAGGGAGAGAGAGAGAGATGGGGGGGGAGAGAGACAGAGGGGAGAGAGATACAGAGGGGAGAGAGAGGGGAGAGAGAGACAGAGGGGAGGGAGAGACAGAGGGGAGGGAGAGAGAGACAGAGGGGAGAGAGAGAGAGAGAGAGACAGAGGGGAGAGAGAGAGAGAGAGGGGAGAGAGAGACAGAGGGGAGGGAGAGACAGAGGGGAGGGAGAGACAGAGGGGAGGGAGAGACAGAGGGGAGGGAGAGACAGAGGGGAGGGAGAGACAGAGGGGAGGGAGAGACAGAGGGGAGAGAGAGACAGAGGGGAGAGAGAGACAGAGGGGAGGGAGAGGCAGAGGGGAGGGAGAGACAGAGGGGAGAGAGAGGGAGAGACAGAGGGGCGAGAGAGACAGAGGGGCGAGAGAGAGAGACAGAGGGGAGAGAGAGACAGAGGGGCGAGAGAGACAGAGGGGAGAGAGAGACAGAGGGGCGAGAGAGACAGAGGGGCGAGAGAGAGAGAGAGAGACAGAGGGGAGAGAGAGACAGAGGGGAGAGAGAGACAGAGTGGAGAGAGAGACAGAGAGGGGAGAGAGAAAGACAATGGTGAGAGAGAGACACAGAGGGGAGAGAGAGACACAGAGGGGCGAGAGAGAGAGACAGAGTGGAGAGAGAGAGAGACAGAGGGGCCAGAGAGAGAGACAGAGGGGAGAGAGAGACAGAGGGGAGAGAGAAAGACAAATGTGAGAGAGAGACAGATGGGGGAGAGAGAGACAGATGGGGGAGAGAGAGACAGATGGGGGAGAGAGAGACAGATGGGGGAGAGAGAGACAGAGGGGGGAGAGAGAGACACAGAGGGGAGAGAGAGACAGAGGGGAGAGAGAGAGACAGAGGTGCGAGAGAGAGACAGAGGGGAGAGAGAGAGAGGGGGAGAGAGAGAGACAGAGGGGAGAGGGAGAGAGACAGAGGGGAGAGAGAGAGACAGAGGGGAGAGAGAGAAACAGAGGAGAGAGAGAGAGACAGAGGGGAGAGAGAGAGACAGAGTGGAGAGAGAGACAGAGTGGAGAGAGAGAGAGACAGAGGGGAGAGAGAGAGAGACAGAGGGGAGAGAGAGAGAGACAGAGGGGAGAGAGAGAGAGACAGAGGGGAGAGAGAGAGACAGAGAGGAGAGAGAGAGAAAGGGGAGAGAGAGAGAGAGACAGAGGGGAGAGAGAGAGACAGACGGGAGAGAGAGAGACAGACAGGGGAGAGAGACAGACAGAGGAGAGAGAGACAGAGGGGAGAGAGAGAGACAGACAGAGAAAAGAGAGACAGACAGAGGGGAGAGAGAGAGACAGATGGGAGAGAGAGAGACAGATGGGAGAGAGACAGAGGGGAGAGAGAGAGACAGAGGGGAAAGAGAGAGACAGAGGGGGAGAGAGAGAGAGACAGGGGAGGGGGAGAGAGACAGGGGAGGGGGAGAGACACAGGGGAGGGGGGGAGAGACACAGGGGAGGGGGGAGAGACACAGGGGAGGGGGGAGAGACACAGGGGAGGGGGAGAGACACAGGGGAGGGAGGGAGAGACACAGGGGAGAGGGAGAGACACAGGGGAGGGGAGAGACACAGGGGAGGGGGGGAGAGACACAGGGGAGGGGGGGAGAGATACAGGGGAGGGGGGGAGAGATACAGGGGAGGGGGGGAGAGATACAGGGGAGGGGGGGAGAGACACAGGGGAGGGGGGAGAGACACAGGGCAGGGTGGAGAGACACAGGGGAGGGGGGAGAGACACAGGGGAGGGGGGAGAGACACAGGGGAGGGGGGAGCGACACAGGGGAGGGGGAGAGACACAGGGAGGGGGGAGAGACACAGGGAGGGGGGAGAGACACAGGGGAGGGGGAGAGAGACAGGGGAGGGGGAGAGACACAGGGGAGGGGGGAGAGACACAGGGGAGGGGGGAGAGACACAGGGGAGGGGGGAGAGACACAGGGAGGGGGGGAGAGACACAGGGGAGGGGGGGATAGACACAGGGGAGGGGGGGAGAGACACAGGGGAGGGGGAAGAGAGACAGGGGAGGGGGGAGAGAGACGGGGGGGGAGAGAGACAGGGGAGGGGGGGAGAGACACAGGGGAGGAAGGGTGGGGGGGAGACACAGGGGAGGAAGGGTGGGGGGGAGACACAGGGGAGGGGGGGTGGTAGGAAGACACAGGGGAGGAAGGGTGGGAGGGAGACACAGGGGAGGAAGGGTGGGAGGGAGATATAGGGGAGGAAGGGAGAGAGATACAGGGGATGAACTGGAAGGCAGGTTCTGAAGTCAGCAGTGGTACCATTACCAAGCAAATTGAGCACTCAGCACATACCTTTAATCATTCTGCAGCTCTGCCTCTGCTAGCCGTGACACTGCCTGACTGAGCACTTCACACTATGGCACCAGGCAACTGCATTACACACAGGCAGCTTCGCCTTCTTTCCCTCTCAGCCTCAGCAGGAAATGACAGTTTTAAATCAGAGCGTTGCCCCAGGTTACCATGGCAATGCTGTGATTTAAAACTGTCATGACTAGGAGACAGTGACACAGGCAGATGAAGGAGGGTTGTACCGGTGCGGGGGGGGGGCCGCGGGGGGGGGGGCGCGGGGGGCACAAGAAATGCTGGGGGAAATTTTTTTTTTAAAAAAATAAAAGTTGAAAAAAAAAAAGTTGAAAAAAAAAAGTTGGAAAAAAAAAAAAATTATACCGGCACCAGTACCATAGTATGTGTCACCACCAGCAACTATACAATACACAGTGACAGTCTCTACCATTACCTACCTCAGACAGCACGCACTGCCACCAGTCTGTCACTCTGTCACAGCCTCGCAGGTGATGCTCTGAGTCTGCGCCTCCCGGCTCGCATATTTCCCAGCAAGTCAGCCCGCCCCAGACCAGAGAGGACATGCTCCTGTGTCTGATTGGCTGAGGGGCGGGCAGTGCTCCAGAGGCTTCAAGAGAGAAGCCTCCGGTGGGAGCAGTATGGGCTGAAAAGAGAGTGAGCGCTTAGCCACTGGGTGGCACTGTGGCACTCTCTCTCTAGCAGCCCATACTATACACATTCATATTGCGCAATGGAAGGGAAGCTCGCCTCTACTTCCTTGCGCAATATGAATGTGATTGTGATGTGACTGACCGGTACTGTAGATAAAAAAAAACATAGTAAACACAACACAGGTGGGGGTAGTTTGATGAACCCAAAAAAAAATTTTGGGAAAAAAAATGGAACATTTTTTTTAATTATTATTAATAAAAAATAGTGTATTACCCACATTGGCCAGGGGAGGCGCTGCCTCCCCTGCCTCCAATGAATGCACGTCACTGGTGTATACTCTGTAGAGAATACAACTGTTTCTCCTGATATATGTTTTTCAGAACGGTGTTTTCTATCATGCCTGTAATTTTGAGTTTTTACATATTGTCTACACTTTTCAAGATCATTTGAATTATATCCCCTCTTAATAAGTCTATTTTTAAGCTCCAAGGATTGTTCCTCAAAGATTTTATCAGACTTCGTATTCCTACGGAGTCTGATAAATTGGCCCTTAGGTATGGCTTTAATTAAATGACCTGGGTGTTGTGAGCTGGCGTACAGGATAGTGTTCCCAGCAGTACTTTTTCTATAAGTCTTGGTCATGATTAAATCTCCAGTGGTGTACAGTGTAAGATCCAAAAAATGGATTTCTTTGTGATTCATTTCACCTGTGAATTTCAAACCCATTTCATTGGTACTGAAATAAAGTAACAGGTCATGTAAAAGTTTTGGATCCTTATCACTACGCACCACCAGGAGCAGATCATCTATGTACCTGACAAAGAGTTCTATCCGCTAATACCAGGGGTTAGTGGGGGAGTAAACGTACTTTAGCTCCCACCATGCAACAAAGATATTAGCAAAGGCCGGGGCAAATTTTGCCCCCATAGCCGTACCCAGTATTTGCAGATAGAACTCTCCGTCAAAAGAAAAAAAGTTATGTGTTAGCAGGAATCTCAAAACATCACCTATGTACAATCTGACTGAATTTTCTAACCCACAATCCCTATCCAAAAAGAAATCAACTGCTTTAATGCCAAGATGCTGGGGGATACTAGTATAAAGTGACATAATATCTACAGTAATCCAACAAAAGTCCTCCCGCCACCTGATAGTATCCAATGTGGTTAAAAGATGGGTTGTATCCTTTAAATAGCTTAGTTGCATAGTAGCAATAGGCTGGAGGATACTATCCATCCACTCTCCAAGTGGCTCTAAAAGAGACCCAATCCCAGCCACAATTGGTCTACCAGGTGGACAGGTGGCACTCTTGTGGATTTTGGGCACATGATGGAATATAGGAATGATGGATGGATGGTCTGGGATCAAAGATTCCAGATCCTTGTTAGAAAAAACTCCCAGGATGACGCCATCTTCAATTAATCTTGTCAGTTCTCTTTTGAACAGTAAAGTTGGATTACCAGAAAGTTTACGGTAGACAGTGGAATCTGAAAGCTGTCTATGTGCTTCCTGAAGATAAGAAGCCTTATTCATCACAACAATGCTGCCACCCTTGTCTGAGTTTCTAA